>NC_091686.1:125497500-125505000 GCF_041296265.1 Equus caballus
AGGGTTAGGGTTAGGGTTAGGGTTAGGGTTAGGGTTAGGGTTAGGGTTAGGGTTAGGGTTAGGGTTAGGGTTAGGGTTAGGGTTAGGGTTAGGGTTAGGGTTAGGGTTAGGGTTAGGGTTAGGGTTAGGGTTAGGGTTAGGGTTAGGGTTAGGGTTAGGGTTAGGGTTAGGGTTAGGGTTAGGGTTAGGGTTAGGGTTAGGGTTAGGGTTAGGGTTAGGGTTAGGGTTAGGGTTAGGGTTAGGGTTAGGGTTAGGGTTAGGGTTAGGGTTAGGGTTAGGGTTAGGGTTAGGGTTAGGGTTAGGGTTAGGGTTAGGGTTAGGGTTAGGGTTAGGGTTAGGGTTAGGGTTAGGGTTAGGGTTAGGGTTAGGGTTAGGGTTAGGGTTAGGGTTAGGGTTAGGGTTAGGGTTAGGGTTAGGGTTAGGGTTAGGGTTAGGGTTAGGGTTAGGGTTAGGGTTAGGGTTAGGGTTAGGGTTAGGGTTAGGGTTAGGGTTAGGGTTAGGGTTAGGGTTAGGGTTAGGGTTAGGGTTAGGGTTAGGGTTAGGGTTAGGGTTAGGGTTAGGGTTAGGGTTAGGGTTAGGGTTAGGGTTAGGGTTAGGGTTAGGGTTAGGGTTAGGGTTAGGGTTAGGGTTAGGGTTAGGGTTAGGGTTAGGGTTAGGGTTAGGGTTAGGGTTAGGGTTAGGGTTAGGGTTAGGGTTAGGGTTAGGGTTAGGGTTAGGGTTAGGGTTAGGGTTAGGGTTAGGGTTAGGGTTAGGGTTAGGGTTAGGGTTAGGGTTAGGGTTAGGGTTAGGGTTAGGGTTAGGGTTAGGGTTAGGGTTAGGGTTAGGGTTAGGGTTAGGGTTAGGGTTAGGGTTAGGGTTAGGGTTAGGGTTAGGGTTAGGGTTAGGGTTAGGGTTAGGGTTAGGGTTAGGGTTAGGGTTAGGGTTAGGGTTAGGGTTAGGGTTAGGGTTAGGGTTAGGGTTAGGGTTAGGGTTAGGGTTAGGGTTAGGGTTAGGGTTAGGGTTAGGGTTAGGGTTAGGGTTAGGGTTAGGGTTAGGGTTAGGGTTAGGGTTAGGGTTAGGGTTAGGGTTAGGGTTAGGGTTAGGGTTAGGGTTAGGGTTAGGGTTAGGGTTAGGGTTAGGGTTAGGGTTAGGGTTAGGGTTAGGGTTAGGGTTAGGGTTAGGGTTAGGGTTAGGGTTAGGGTTAGGGTTAGGGTTAGGGTTAGGGTTAGGGTTAGGGTTAGGGTTAGGGTTAGGGTTAGGGTTAGGGTTAGGGTTAGGGTTAGGGTTAGGGTTAGGGTTAGGGTTAGGGTTAGGGTTAGGGTTAGGGTTAGGGTTAGGGTTAGGGTTAGGGTTAGGGTTAGGGTTAGGGTTAGGGTTAGGGTTAGGGTTAGGGTTAGGGTTAGGGTTAGGGTTAGGGTTAGGGTTAGGGTTAGGGTTAGGGTTAGGGTTAGGGTTAGGGTTAGGGTTAGGGTTAGGGTTAGGGTTAGGGTTAGGGTTAGGGTTAGGGTTAGGGTTAGGGTTAGGGTTAGGGTTAGGGTTAGGGTTAGGGTTAGGGTTAGGGTTAGGTTAGGGTTAGGGTTAGGGTTAGGGTTAGGGTTAGGGTTAGGGTTAGGGTTAGGGTTAGGGTTAGGGTTAGGGTTAGGGTTAGGGTTAGGGTTAGGGTTAGGGTTAGGGTTAGGGTTAGGGTTAGGGTTAGGGTTAGGGTTAGGGTTAGGGTTAGGGTTAGGGTTAGGGTTAGGGTTAGGGTTAGGGTTAGGGTTAGGGTTAGGGTTAGGGTTAGGGTTAGGGTTAGGGTTAGGGTTAGGGTTAGGGTTAGGGTTAGGGTTAGGGTTAGGGTTAGGGTTAGGGTTAGGGTTAGGGTTAGGGTTAGGGTTAGGGTTAGGGTTAGGGTTAGGGTTAGGGTTAGGGTTAGGGTTAGGGTTAGGGTTAGGGTTAGGGTTAGGGTTAGGGTTAGGGTTAGGGTTAGGGTTAGGGTTAGGGTTAGGGTTAGGGTTAGGGTTAGGGTTAGGGTTAGGGTTAGGGTTAGGGTTAGGGTTAGGGTTAGGGTTAGGGTTAGGGTTAGGGTTAGGGTTAGGGTTAGGGTTAGGGTTAGGGTTAGGGTTAGGGTTAGGGTTAGGGTTAGGGTTAGGGTTAGGGTTAGGGTTAGGGTTAGGGTTAGGGTTAGGGTTAGGGTTAGGGTTAGGGTTAGGGTTAGGGTTAGGGTTAGGGTTAGGGTTAGGGTTAGGGTTAGGGTTAGGGTTAGGGTTAGGGTTAGGGTTAGGGTTAGGGTTAGGGTTAGGGTTAGGGTTAGGGTTAGGGTTAGGGTTAGGGTTAGGGTTAGGGTTAGGGTTAGGGTTAGGGTTAGGGTTAGGGTTAGGGTTAGGGTTAGGGTTAGGGTTAGGGTTAGGGTTAGGGTTAGGGTTAGGGTTAGGGTTAGGGTTAGGGTTAGGGTTAGGGTTAGGGTTAGGGTTAGGGTTAGGGTTAGGGTTAGGGTTAGGGTTAGGGTTAGGGTTAGGGTTAGGGTTAGGGTTAGGGTTAGGGTTAGGGTTAGGGTTAGGGTTAGGGTTAGGGTTAGGGTTAGGGTTAGGGTTAGGGTTAGGGTTAGGGTTAGGGTTAGGGTTAGGGTTAGGGTTAGGGTTAGGGTTAGGGTTAGGGTTAGGGTTAGGGTTAGGGTTAGGGTTAGGGTTAGGGTTAGGGTTAGGGTTAGGGTTAGGGTTAGGGTTAGGGTTAGGGTTAGGGTTAGGGTTAGGGTTAGGGTTAGGGTTAGGGTTAGGGTTAGGGTTAGGGTTAGGGTTAGGGTTAGGGTTAGGGTTAGGGTTAGGGTTAGGGTTAGGGTTAGGGTTAGGGTTAGGGTTAGGGTTAGGGTTAGGGTTAGGGTTAGGGTTAGGGTTAGGGTTAGGGTTAGGGTTAGGGTTAGGGTTAGGGTTAGGGTTAGGGTTAGGGTTAGGGTTAGGGTTAGGGTTAGGGTTAGGGTTAGGGTTAGGGTTAGGGTTAGGGTTAGGGTTAGGGTTAGGGTTAGGGTTAGGGTTAGGGTTAGGGTTAGGGTTAGGGTTAGGGTTAGGGTTAGGGTTAGGGTTAGGGTTAGGGTTAGGGTTAGGGTTAGGGTTAGGGTTAGGGTTAGGGTTAGGGTTAGGGTTAGGGTTAGGGTTAGGGTTAGGGTTAGGGTTAGGGTTAGGGTTAGGGTTAGGGTTAGGGTTAGGGTTAGGGTTAGGGTTAGGGTTAGGGTTAGGGTTAGGGTTAGGGTTAGGGTTAGGGTTAGGGTTAGGGTTAGGGTTAGGGTTAGGGTTAGGGTTAGGGTTAGGGTTAGGGTTAGGGTTAGGGTTAGGGTTAGGGTTAGGGTTAGGGTTAGGGTTAGGGTTAGGGTTAGGGTTAGGGTTAGGGTTAGGGTTAGGGTTAGGGTTAGGGTTAGGGTTAGGGTTAGGGTTAGGGTTAGGGTTAGGGTTAGGGTTAGGGTTAGGGTTAGGGTTAGGGTTAGGGTTAGGGTTAGGGTTAGGGTTAGGGTTAGGGTTAGGGTTAGGGTTAGGGTTAGGGTTAGGGTTAGGGTTAGGGTTAGGGTTAGGGTTAGGGTTAGGGTTAGGGTTAGGGTTAGGGTTAGGGTTAGGGTTAGGGTTAGGGTTAGGGTTAGGGTTAGGGTTAGGGTTAGGGTTAGGGTTAGGGTTAGGGTTAGGGTTAGGGTTAGGGTTAGGGTTAGGGTTAGGGTTAGGGTTAGGGTTAGGGTTAGGGTTAGGGTTAGGGTTAGGGTTAGGGTTAGGGTTAGGGTTAGGGTTAGGGTTAGGGTTAGGGTTAGGGTTAGGGTTAGGGTTAGGGTTAGGGTTAGGGTTAGGGTTAGGGTTAGGGTTAGGGTTAGGGTTAGGGTTAGGGTTAGGGTTAGGGTTAGGGTTAGGGTTAGGGTTAGGGTTAGGGTTAGGGTTAGGGTTAGGGTTAGGGTTAGGGTTAGGGTTAGGGTTAGGGTTAGGGTTAGGGTTAGGGTTAGGGTTAGGGTTAGGGTTAGGGTTAGGGTTAGGGTTAGGGTTAGGGTTAGGGTTAGGGTTAGGGTTAGGGTTAGGGTTAGGGTTAGGGTTAGGGTTAGGGTTAGGGTTAGGGTTAGGGTTAGGGTTAGGGTTAGGGTTAGGGTTAGGGTTAGGGTTAGGGTTAGGGTTAGGGTTAGGGTTAGGGTTAGGGTTAGGGTTAGGGTTAGGGTTAGGGTTAGGGTTAGGGTTAGGGTTAGGGTTAGGGTTAGGGTTAGGGTTAGGGTTAGGGTTAGGGTTAGGGTTAGGGTTAGGGTTAGGTTAGGGTTAGGGTTAGGGTTAGGGTTAGGGTTAGGGTTAGGGTTAGGGTTAGGGTTAGGGTTAGGGTTAGGGTTAGGGTTAGGGTTAGGGTTAGGGTTAGGGTTAGGGTTAGGGTTAGGGTTAGGGTTAGGGTTAGGGTTAGGGTTAGGGTTAGGGTTAGGGTTAGGGTTAGGGTTAGGGTTAGGGTTAGGGTTAGGGTTAGGGTTAGGGTTAGGGTTAGGGTTAGGGTTAGGGTTAGGGTTAGGGTTAGGGTTAGGGTTAGGGTTAGGGTTAGGGTTAGGGTTAGGGTTAGGGTTAGGGTTAGGGTTAGGGTTAGGGTTAGGGTTAGGGTTAGGGTTAGGGTTAGGGTTAGGGTTAGGGTTAGGGTTAGGGTTAGGGTTAGGGTTAGGGTTAGGGTTAGGGTTAGGGTTAGGGTTAGGGTTAGGGTTAGGGTTAGGGTTAGGGTTAGGGTTAGGGTTAGGGTTAGGGTTAGGGTTAGGGTTAGGGTTAGGGTTAGGGTTAGGGTTAGGGTTAGGGTTAGGGTTAGGGTTAGGGTTAGGGTTAGGGTTAGGGTTAGGGTTAGGGTTAGGGTTAGGGTTAGGGTTAGGGTTAGGGTTAGGGTTAGGGTTAGGGTTAGGGTTAGGGTTAGGGTTAGGGTTAGGGTTAGGGTTAGGGTTAGGGTTAGGGTTAGGGTTAGGGTTAGGGTTAGGGTTAGGGTTAGGGTTAGGGTTAGGGTTAGGGTTAGGGTTAGGGTTAGGGTTAGGGTTAGGGTTAGGGTTAGGGTTAGGGTTAGGGTTAGGGTTAGGGTTAGGGTTAGGGTTAGGGTTAGGGTTAGGGTTAGGGTTAGGGTTAGGGTTAGGGTTAGGGTTAGGGTTAGGGTTAGGGTTAGGGTTAGGGTTAGGGTTAGGGTTAGGGTTAGGGTTAGGGTTAGGGTTAGGGTTAGGGTTAGGGTTAGGGTTAGGGTTAGGGTTAGGGTTAGGGTTAGGGTTAGGGTTAGGGTTAGGGTTAGGGTTAGGGTTAGGGTTAGGGTTAGGGTTAGGGTTAGGGTTAGGGTTAGGGTTAGGGTTAGGGTTAGGGTTAGGGTTAGGGTTAGGGTTAGGGTTAGGGTTAGGGTTAGGGTTAGGGTTAGGGTTAGGGTTAGGGTTAGGGTTAGGGTTAGGGTTAGGGTTAGGGTTAGGGTTAGGGTTAGGGTTAGGGTTAGGGTTAGGGTTAGGGTTAGGGTTAGGGTTAGGGTTAGGGTTAGGGTTAGGGTTAGGGTTAGGGTTAGGGTTAGGGTTAGGGTTAGGGTTAGGGTTAGGGTTAGGGTTAGGGTTAGGGTTAGGGTTAGGGTTAGGGTTAGGGTTAGGGTTAGGGTTAGGGTTAGGGTTAGGGTTAGGGTTAGGGTTAGGGTTAGGGTTAGGGTTAGGGTTAGGGTTAGGGTTAGGGTTAGGGTTAGGGTTAGGGTTAGGGTTAGGGTTAGGGTTAGGTTAGGGTTAGGGTTAGGGTTAGGGTTAGGGTTAGGGTTAGGGTTAGGGTTAGGGTTAGGGTTAGGGTTAGGGTTAGGGTTAGGGTTAGGGTTAGGGTTAGGGTTAGGGTTAGGGTTAGGGTTAGGGTTAGGGTTAGGGTTAGGGTTAGGGTTAGGGTTAGGGTTAGGGTTAGGGTTAGGGTTAGGGTTAGGGTTAGGGTTAGGGTTAGGGTTAGGGTTAGGGTTAGGGTTAGGGTTAGGGTTAGGGTTAGGGTTAGGGTTAGGGTTAGGGTTAGGGTTAGGGTTAGGGTTAGGGTTAGGGTTAGGGTTAGGGTTAGGGTTAGGGTTAGGGTTAGGGTTAGGGTTAGGGTTAGGGTTAGGGTTAGGGTTAGGGTTAGGGTTAGGGTTAGGGTTAGGGTTAGGGTTAGGGTTAGGGTTAGGGTTAGGGTTAGGGTTAGGGTTAGGGTTAGGGTTAGGGTTAGGGTTAGGGTTAGGGTTAGGGTTAGGGTTAGGGTTAGGGTTAGGGTTAGGGTTAGGGTTAGGGTTAGGGTTAGGGTTAGGGTTAGGGTTAGGGTTAGGGTTAGGGTTAGGGTTAGGGTTAGGGTTAGGGTTAGGGTTAGGGTTAGGGTTAGGGTTAGGGTTAGGGTTAGGGTTAGGGTTAGGGTTAGGGTTAGGGTTAGGGTTAGGGTTAGGGTTAGGGTTAGGGTTAGGGTTAGGGTTAGGGTTAGGGTTAGGGTTAGGGTTAGGGTTAGGGTTAGGGTTAGGGTTAGGGTTAGGGTTAGGGTTAGGGTTAGGGTTAGGGTTAGGGTTAGGGTTAGGGTTAGGGTTAGGGTTAGGGTTAGGGTTAGGGTTAGGGTTAGGGTTAGGGTTAGGGTTAGGGTTAGGGTTAGGGTTAGGGTTAGGGTTAGGGTTAGGGTTAGGGTTAGGGTTAGGGTTAGGGTTAGGGTTAGGGTTAGGGTTAGGGTTAGGGTTAGGGTTAGGGTTAGGGTTAGGGTTAGGGTTAGGGTTAGGGTTAGGGTTAGGGTTAGGGTTAGGGTTAGGGTTAGGGTTAGGGTTAGGGTTAGGGTTAGGGTTAGGGTTAGGGTTAGGGTTAGGGTTAGGGTTAGGGTTAGGGTTAGGGTTAGGGTTAGGGTTAGGGTTAGGGTTAGGGTTAGGGTTAGGGTTAGGGTTAGGGTTAGGGTTAGGGTTAGGGTTAGGGTTAGGGTTAGGGTTAGGGTTAGGGTTAGGGTTAGGGTTAGGGTTAGGGTTAGGGTTAGGGTTAGGGTTAGGGTTAGGGTTAGGGTTAGGGTTAGGGTTAGGGTTAGGGTTAGGGTTAGGGTTAGGGTTAGGGTTAGGGTTAGGGTTAGGGTTAGGGTTAGGGTTAGGGTTAGGGTTAGGGTTAGGGTTAGGGTTAGGGTTAGGGTTAGGGTTAGGGTTAGGGTTAGGTTAGGGTTAGGGTTAGGGTTAGGGTTAGGGTTAGGGTTAGGGTTAGGGTTAGGGTTAGGGTTAGGGTTAGGGTTAGGGTTAGGGTTAGGGTTAGGGTTAGGGTTAGGGTTAGGGTTAGGGTTAGGGTTAGGGTTAGGGTTAGGGTTAGGGTTAGGGTTAGGGTTAGGGTTAGGGTTAGGGTTAGGGTTAGGGTTAGGGTTAGGGTTAGGGTTAGGGTTAGGGTTAGGGTTAGGGTTAGGGTTAGGGTTAGGGTTAGGGTTAGGGTTAGGGTTAGGGTTAGGGTTAGGGTTAGGGTTAGGGTTAGGGTTAGGGTTAGGGTTAGGGTTAGGGTTAGGGTTAGGGTTAGGGTTAGGGTTAGGGTTAGGGTTAGGGTTAGGGTTAGGGTTAGGGTTAGGGTTAGGGTTAGGGTTAGGGTTAGGGTTAGGG